>NC_038242.2:16273781-16319239 GCF_000004515.6 Glycine max | reverse complement strand
TTTCTTGGCGCCGTCTAATGAGGCGGGCCATAATCATATTTTTTTTCCTAATAATTAATATGTTATTCTTATTATAAAATGTATAAATAATTTTATTAGCATTCACTTTATATTGATTTGAGAATTAAAAGTTATTTATTAATGTTTGTCCATGAAATAAACTTTCAATGATTCACTTTTTCTATATTTTGTCTATTTTTATCGTCTTGTTTTTATACTTCTAATTAATATTCAGGAGGTTTCAACGTGCTTTTCATTTTCAAGTACAAGAGTTTATATACATGTGCTATGTAAACCTAGGAAAATAACGTAATGAGTATAGTTCAATTAGCAACACACATTGAGTTTGTGGGGGATGATTTAAGTTCGATTTTGATAGAATACACTCTAGGGGAGACATGATAAACTGTAAGTGTAATTAATCCTCGGTCGCCTGAGGATTAATTTCATAGCCGATTCAAAAGACCAAAGCTTGTAAGAATGTCTTGGGATACCATTAGGGAGCCTAATTAAGGCCCTAATCAAAATGAAACCAAGAAAAAAAAACTAGGAAAACATATTATATATCAAGTTGAGGCGAAGACTTGAAGGTCTATCATAAAGGCATCACAATATTTTCTTCTATTTTTCAACTATTTGAAAGCAAATTATTCTTTAATGTTGTTGGTTATTGTTGTTGTAAGGATAATTTAGTAAGAAAATAATTTATTCTATTTTAGTAGGATTTTTTAGCATAATAAGATTTTTCGTAAAAATAAAATAATGTTTAACATATATACCAATTTATACTATAAATTTATTAGGGTTCTTGGTGACATGTAAGATTGATGATTATCATTTGTAATTTTGGTGTTCTAAAAAATATTTAATTTATGTTTTATATAAACACTTTCTCTATTATATGTTGTTAAATGAATTTGAAAAATACATAATTATGAATACACAGGAGTATGAATTTTGATGCTAGTTAACATATATATTTATCGGATAAATTTAAATTTTATATTTGACCTCTAATCATTCTAATCTTGAGTCGATTCCTGATTGCAGCTATGGTAACCAACACGATCAAGATGGTTGTGGTAGCGGTTAAGAAAGATGATAGATTGTACAATATAGATTAAGCTAATGAATATTAATCATGGTGCATGGTAGGACCGCCTTAAAATTTGTGATGAAAGTATTACACCTGAATCTAAATTTGCAAGAAAAAATTCACACCTAATAGAAAAAATTCCACTACTATGTTCTTAATAGTGGGCAATTTTGACAAATACATAATCTTTAAATTATGTGATATTATCACAATAATTATGTATATTAAAATTTAGATAATTTAAATATTCATAAGTACATATTATAACTGTCATTTACTTATATTTTAGAAGATACTACTAGCTATATTATATATTAAGACGAAATTGTTTTTTTATTATGAGAAATTTTGTATATTTAACTTAATGAAAATTTTATTAGCATAAAAGTTAGATTAATAAAATTTAATGTTGATTAAACTATTTAACAGAATAACTTCAACAATTATATAGTCGGTCTCTAAATAAGCACGATCACCCATAAAAATAGCTGTTACTGTATATCCCCCTAGAAATGAGTTGATAATATGTGTGTGTTTATGAACCGTTGGCATTGTGAACACTATTCATTATAATCTATTGGTTATAAGGGAAGGAGAATATGTTTTTTTAAAACTTTTTTTAGTTATATCTCCTGACTCATGTCACTGGTGTGCCATCCCCTTTGCTCACACTTTCCCTTTCTCACACACCAAAAGGGGAAATGACGAGTGATTGATCGATAGTTGCCTTAGTGGTAAGGAACTATTGGAAATGGAAGATGATTCTTAGATAAGGCTTTGTGGGTTCCACCATTGCATTTTTCTTTTGGCTAGTTATGCCCTTTATTATTGTATCCGTCACAATTACTGACTTCAAGTATATATATATATATATATATATATATATATATTACTTGAATGTTATCATATTTGTTAAGAAAATTACACCTGATTAATAGTAGAGAAAGAAAAATTTCTTTGTACATCATTCATAAATTCATTAGGATGGATCTAACAGAGAGTTAGACCTAAGATAAATTTTGAGAGAGACTTTTTATTTATTATTTTAAAGAAGAGAGACATATAATATATTAATTTTGAGCATTTTTACTATAATATGTGACTTTTTATTTTATAAATATTAATAATTATTTTTTTATTCGTAGACTTAAAATTTAAATTTCAGTAGTCCTATCTTTGGGCTAACATATTATCCTTGTACTTGATAACCTTTTTTTTTTTTTTAATTCTCTGTCCTTGATTACCTTTTAATCACATTTTGTCTCCAATTTTCAATTTTTTTCCCTTTTCTATCGGGAATTGTAATCCTTTGAATCGAGAGTATGTTTGAAAATCCGTTGGGAAGACTCTGAAGAGACATTCGCCAACATATCTCTCTTATTTCTGCTGTCAATGATCATTGAATTTGTTTCGTAACACATGTTGCAGCAAACTGAATGGAAAAACAAACGCGTACTATTTGTTTCTTTTTCATGATCTCCCTTGTCATATGTCATGGCCGTGATTCGTGAGAATCTAAAATCATGTTGATGTTAATGAATGACTCACATTGAATTGATGCATAAATACAGAATGAATTACAGCCAACGATTTGCGGTATCTCATCTCAAGCTTGATAAGCCACAGTGAATAAATAATACATTTCGTCTACACTCTTTGACTTATGCCTCTTTCTTTGCATGGCTAATGGCCTTCATGAGTGGTGGCTCGCCAACTTTAATTTTTGCTTTTACCAAAGAAAAGAAGTGTAAACTTACACCGTATTTTGGGATGTATTGGGTATAGAAGAAGAAAAAAAAAAGATAAATATTAATTTAACAAACTATTAGTATCAATCTACAATGTTTATATTAATAATTAATTAGAAAAACCTTCTAAAAAAATTATTAATTAGACAAAAGAAATGTTGCATCATTAATAGAGGCAAAAATATTAATAGAGGCCTACTCATCTTTTAATTAGTAATTATAAATTTCATAGTATATGTCTGCTGCATATATAAAAAAAAAACTTTAACCGTTAATTATTAGTATATAATAGTTTTTTTTTTCTTTTCTTTAGTTTCTCTCACTTTTCAGGGAGGTTTGCATAATTAATCATGTGATAGGAAGATATCTCTTTTATATTTTAAAATGGGTAATAAATCTGCATGGTAAAGGATATGCAAATCTAAAAGCCGTTCCTTAGTCGCAAAGAAAAGGACATACCATTATATCAACCTTTTATTGATGACAGAAAATAAGCATGTATAACATGAATGTATGTGCAATTACATGCCGTCTATCGACAGCAGAAACATAGAAATGTTGCTAAATTAAATTATTCGACTTTGATGGCGCATTCACACTGAATCAGATTGCATATATGATTAGTTTAAATTATATATATATATATATATATATATATATATATATATATATATATATATATATATATATATATATATATATTCTTTATATTTTAAAAATATAAAATTAAAAATTTAATAAAAATAAAAAATTTACTCTCTTTTTCCCTTATTCTCTAAAATCTCACATGTGCTTCTACTCCGTAGAGCTAAGTAATATGTAGATATTCTTACTTAGCTTGTAAACAAATATCGGATACAGAGATCTAATAATCAGGTAAGATTTGTCTCTGGATATCATATTTTTTGTTGAGATATCATATCCTAGTAATCAAAGGCCCAAATGCTTCTTTTAGCCTTTTTGGTCCACTTAGCACAAAAGGCTTTTTTTTTTTTTTATTTCTCCAAGTTGCTTTCTGCAACTCATTTTTGGCTTATGGAATAACCAATTTCTCCAAGTTACATTCCAAAATGATTACAAATTTTGGCTTTTGGAATGACCAATCATAAAAAAAATTCCAAAAAAGAATGCAAGAAGCAATAACCTTTTTATCTAAATGCATTTTGTTATTAAGATGTCTAGATTAGAAGATTGTAATCAAATACCAACATTAGGTATTAAGGTAACCTCTACATTTTTACTTTTTAATATTAGCATAATCTCTTTCACGAGCCTGTAATGCCTATAGATCACTCCACATAAAAAAGAACAATAATACAAAACATTCACTTATTTTAAGCATTCCACCAAGGCACCAACATCTTTTATTTCTTTCTATCTCTCTTTTCATCATATCCTAAATCTTATAATATCTATTTTTTTTTTCTCTAGACTTTCTTATAGCATAATGAATGTCCATAAAACGTTTATCTAAAAAAAACTGAGATAGTAAACATGCTCAACTTTTGCGGTACATTGCTCTTTACCTTAGGAAAAATAAGAGTTGGGGACTATGGGAATTCCATTCACCCGTCCCAACCTAATTTCTGGAATCTTCTATTCAAGCACGCAATTTTTTTTAAAGGGGAGCTTATGGCTAAAACTAAACAACTAGTAATGTTTAAAGGCAACTAAACACTTATCGATCACTTGAATCAACTGACAAATGATTATTTTAACTTAATCATCAATGATCTTAAGTTTAAGATTTTAAACTAATTTGGTAATTAAAAATATTAATTACCAAAGTAAAATAACTTTTTATTTACTATGCGAATTGTTTTTGACATAAAGGCATACTAAAGCTTCAACTGGAATGATGCTATGCAAAAAGCCATATTCGTTTTTGACCATTTTTCATGTTTTCATATTTGTTAATAGTGTGTATAAGTTGTCAACTATGTTGACACTTTATGTTGTTTGAATGGGTGGCATCAACTTAATTGACTCCTTACGTTTTGTGTGTGTGTGGAGTCACCATTGTTAACGTGTCTGCCTTGTGTGTAGATTGTATTGCCAGTTTCTGTTGAGTTCAGGCCCGTGCTTGGAGTTTAGTGTGAGTGTCCATTTTTTTTTGTCGTGTTACGAAAAGAGCCAAGTGCAGTGACTTCTAAATAGTTTCATGGGCTCACACTGTTGCACGAGATGACTCTATGTGTAATGTTTTGAAAAGAATTAAGTGCAGTGACTTCTTGTGTGTAAATTGAGATTACACTATTTTAAATGTAAAGTTGATAAACTTGATTAGCAATCCAAATGAAGAACAATGTCAAAGACAAACTTCCAAAAACAATGAAAAGTAGATAGATGGTCAAGCAATGAAGAGAAAGAGTTGCTAAGTAACTATTTTTAAGTAGAAATTCACACAATGCAATGGAGAGAAACAATGGTCTTCCTTCAATGACTTGAACTGTTATTCAATACCTCTTTCTTTCCTACATGAACAAGGGAGTAAAAAAAGCAAATGGAAAGCATCAAGAGAGTTGACGCCTCCTTCACAACCCACCTGACATGTTGACGCTACAAGTCCTGACGCAATCAAACACACGCTTAAAAATAAGTCACATGGATGCTAAAAAAATTGAAAAAAAAAAAACTGAGATGTTGTGAAGTGTGAAGCATCAACAAAAGTGTCTTTTCCCTCTGTTCATTCAGAGACTCATTTACGTGCCAAAAACAACCCAACTGAGGTACATAGTTTTTTTTTCCTATTTTAATTAGGCAAATATTTATTTATTACTAAAATGGTCAAAAGCCGATAGTTTGAAATGCAATTAAGTTAAATATTAAAAAAAAAACTTTATGATTCATACCTAGTTGGAGCAAGATGCCTTCATTGTAAAGGATGCACTTGGACATATTTTTAGAAATATTATTGGACTTTCATAGGCTCACACCATGTATCATAGGGAAGAATCGCATTTTGGATTCTTTATATTCAAACACTTGAATATTTTTTCTACATATTCTAATTTTGGCTAAACAATCTCTTTAATCTATCTATAAATTTTGATTCCTAGGCAAAATCTTCGAATCTTTCGCGGAGAAACAATTGTCGTTTATGCATGAAAGGAGTATCCTATCCTGCTTTGCATACCGGTTCATCCAATATGGCTAACTTTAAAATTATAAAAAGAAATGGCTGACTTAGGGTCACCACTCATCAATAAGAGCAATTGCAACACTGAGACGGCGTTTCATTCCCTCATTGTAACTTCCAGCTCTCACTTTGGCTGCATCTGTGAGTCTCACCTCTGCTAATGATGTCCTGATAATCTACATTTTTTCAGAACTCTAATTAAAAGGAGTGAGAGGCAACATTTCTAATAGTTAACAATTTCAAATAATACACACACATGCGCATGCACAATGCGCACACATAATCATTCATTCTACAGAACAAATTCAGGCATGGAGCAGACATACTGATTTTTTGGAAGCTGGGGACAAACTTTAAAAAATTCAATAATAGTGCATCCCACAGGATATAATCAAACTGATAGAGTAGAAAATTCAATAACAGCCTAACAGGTCAGTCATCTGTTAGTGAAAAGAGAAGGGACGGAAAAATCATTGAGTATTTTTTTTTTTTGTTACAAGGAGGCCTAAAGGCCCCAAAATCATATTTATTCACTCGTAGATATGCTCATATGCATCCAATATTCATACATGAAGTGGCGGTGGAAAAACAAAAGGGAGTCGTGGATGACCTTATAATTTATAAAAATTAAAAATAAAGTTGTGGTCTGATCATCCTTACAATTTTAATAGTAATAAGTATTAAGTCGTGTTACTACTTCACTATAGAAGTCTTGATTTACTCTATTTTAGAGAATATTTCATCTGTACCATTTTTTTGGGTTCATTTTCGCCTCTTTCTTGGGTTTCACAAATCTATACGATTTTAGTAATAACTATTTAAAAGTGTCCTTGATGGGTAAAAAAACCTCAGCTTACATTAGACCAATACGATCAACATTTCTGACACACTTGCACGTAATATGCAAAGATTGGAAACATGTTTTACTCGTATTATTATGCAAAAACCACATCTAACATGCAAAAGCTACTCGTATTAGCTTCTATATGATGCAGATTGGACCTGACGCAATGGAGAAACAAACATGCACTTAATCATCAACATATCACGCGTTTGCAGCCATACATGATGCAATTTTACACATCCGGATTGAAGTTTTCTAGTTGTAGCTTGTGCATCTTTATCCCATCTGTCGTGATTTTTCGTCTTTCAAACGTATTTCCAAACACAAAGTAAGCAGCCTGTGTTACATTGTTTCTCCTATGTACAGATTCACCCTCTACTGAAAATAGTAATATTTAGCCCTATACTCACTGCAATATGTTCCTGCCTCACAGTCAGCGTAGCAACCCAAATAATGTTCTGAGCACAACCTAGAATGTATTATAGCCAGCTTCTCCTTCTTCCAAGAGAGTAGAGTACTACTGGGTATTTTCCAAATATACGATATTTCCTGGCATAAAAAGTATATATTCTGATTACATCATTGCCACACTTCCCAGGAAGAGGGATTTCCCACCATGCAAGTTGATAATCAGAAGATCAAACTTTGATCTGCTATAAAGAAAAGAGAAAGAGCCAGTTAGCATTAGACGGTGGAACAGAGTAATTAGAACACGAGGGAAAAAAAACAAACGGGTTGTATTCGTCTGTTTCACTGATCTCAAACATTGCAATATTTTTTGGTAAATTAAAAAAAATCACATTTAAATATTGTTATTGACAGTTTCCAATTAATAAGTAGACTCAAACGTTATAATTATGAAAATATCTGATGATATGGAGGAATGGGAGATTTTCTTCTAATAAGAAAATAGAATAGTCTAAAATTAATATCAAGGGTGTAAAGATGATAACTATTCAAGCAAATTATGATGCACTATCATTGCATTGAATTATTTGAGTTATCATTCACAAGAAGGTTAGTAGGAATCTCTTATAAGAGATCAACAGCTATGCCTTCACTAGGTTTTGAGAATAATAACGAGAAGAGAGTTGTGTGATGGAGGAAATTTAGTGTCTAAGATATGATGCTTTTCCTTAATTACCAGTAAGCATGTGAATATAGAGATATGAATTATGATATTTCCCAATACCAAGCCATAATGACTGCCTAGTAAATGGGAGTATTGATTGCTAAACGAAGTAAGCAAACCTACTTTTTAAATAGGTTCTGTCCTCGAAAGGAATGATATCTGTCTTGAATTAGTATTAATCTGAATTTTAGTGATGAAGCTCTCCATCATCATGTACCCTTAATCTATACTTGTGAGCTTAGTTTCAGCATTCCTGACATCTATAGCGAATGACATGTAGTTATGGTGTGCCACCAGACAGAGAGTTAGGAAGATGAATGTTGGCCATGTTTTCCTCAAAATTTGGCATGCAAGTTCTAAAGGAAGTAACGAGTCTAGAAAATTCTTGTGCTATACCTGTATAAGGAAATTATGAGGAATGAGAATGAGAATGTGAGATTGCCTAATAAAAAATTCAAGGGGTGGACCTTCTTCACAAGGTTTTGAGATGTAAGGATAGCGAGGGGATGATTGTACATTGAGGAAATTGAAAGTTCCCTGCAAACATTATCTTGTAATCGTGTTTTAGTAAATTTGACTTCTCATCCGTGGACCCAAGTGTGTTGGGCCAAATCATGCTAAACTTTACGGGTGTTAGTGTGATGCCTTTCCATATTAGAATTTATGCAAGCATGTGAGCAAGGGATGTAGCATTCCCCAACAACCATAAGGTCACATTGACTACTAAATGGGGGTTATAAACTACTGATTTGAGAAAGCGAACCTGCTTTTCAAGCTAGCTCTGATCTGGCAGAGCCTGAAATCTCCCTTGAATTAATTTTAATCTCTGCCAGAGGATTAGTGGTGAAGCCTCCATCACCGTGGACCCCAAGTCTGTGGCTTGTCGACCTATTAGATTCGGCATTCCTGTTAGCTCTGTAATGACTGGAAGGTAGTAATGGAGTGCTACCAGTTCTAGAGAACCGGTACGATGAATATCGGCCCTGTGTTTTCTTCCAGAATTTGGAGCTTAAAAATTCAGCACCAGGCAGCATGCAACAAGTATGCTTAGGAGCATCAAACTTAGTTATCCTTCCACTTGATACAGCCAAATCATAAGAGATCTCATCCAATGCCAACTCAAGGCCATGCACACGAGTCTCTAAAGTACGCATTCCATTTTCAGAGCTCCCCATGAATTTCTGTAAAAAAATATGGTGGATATTGTCAGACATGTTCATCATTCAAGGGTTGGCACAGGCTACATATATGTATGCATACGAAAAAGGAAGAATTTTAAACACAGAATGGATATTAACCAATAACCAGTAAGCATTCTTTCCAAAAATATTGCAAACTTAAGTTGAGCTAAACAGATTTACAAACTTTGACCGGGATAAAGTGTTTTTCAGCATATGGAACAAACCTGTACAAGATCAAGCAGACTAGACTGCTGCTTCTCAATTTGAACTAATTGAGCACGAATCAAAGATAATTCCTCACTCTCTTTGTCATTCCTATGTAGATCCTTAGTTACATTACAGACAGGATCTGAGTCTTGACTCTCTTCAGAACAAGGAACCACACGAGATCCAGCTTTGGACCCACCAAATTTATGCATCTTGTCATCAGAATTTTTATCGAATAGAGCCCGTTTTGTTTCCGGCTTAAAAAATCTGCTTCTATCCTTTTTTCTTCTTTCCAAAACATCTTCATCCTTCTGCTGACGTTCACCACAATCAGAAACATTTGACACAGCAATTCGAACATCCCAATGGTTATGGTTCAGTTTCTGCAGAACACCTGAACTCATCCGATCGCCACTTAATGCACTCCTTTTAGCATTCCTAACAGCAGATGTATCTGGTGGAGTTGATTTGCTAACTTGGCTCGACTTCTTCCTCAATTTACTCATTACAGAACCCGGACTACATGAATTTTGAGAGACAGGAGGATAGCGCCCATCACTTGCATTCTCTGAATCAAAATAGACAACCCAAAACCAGATCACAAAAAAATATCTTTTAGATCAAATAACCCTACATCAACACAACCTTTATTTACCAAGATTTCCTTTACAAAACTAATAAGAAAACACAACAGATCAGAGTTTCCTAATTCAATTCACACAAAGTGATCCAACACTTGTTGATCACAGACTCACAGTGGCGACAAATACAAACAAACAATAGATATAGATATAGATCAATACCCTTTGAAGACAACTGCGATTGAGGAGGTGGAGAGAATTCATCCGAAACATCAGGAATCTGCTTCCATGCCTCCAACATCTCATTCATAACCTCCCGAACCAACTTTACCTACAAATAAACAAGACACAAACTCAATCCACTTCTAAACAATGCTCCAGGCCTCACAATATTGCGATATCATCACCACAACTGCAACAACATTTGCTCACAACTTCAACTTTTTATCAGGTATCATTCACCGGAGACAATCCTGATCAAGCTGGGCAATTAAATTGAAATAACTCCACGGCAGTTGATCCACGCGCTCAGTGCTAAAACACAACTTCAATTTAAAACCTCCTTTCCAAATTACCATAAATAGAAAGAAATAACAAAAGAAGAAAAACTAAAAAAAAAAAAAAAACAATAAAATCTTCTAAACACCTTATCAAATCGCCGATTCTCGAAAACCTTCAAGCATCCACCCTTGAACTCCGGCAAGAGGTCCTTCTCCACGCTCGCGAGCTTCTTCAACGCCTCCGCCGCGCCCTTCCTGGTGGCCCAGTCCTCACTCCCCAGAGCCTCCACAAGGCAAGGAACCAAATTCTTCAACGCGACGCCACTAGAGGCGCCGCGCGCCTCGACGACGCTTCCAACAAGCACCAGCAGTGCAGGCTTAGCCCTAAACACCTTGCTCTTGATCAGCCTCTCAAGCCTCGGAAGCAGCCTCGCAAGCCTGGCAGGGTCCGGATCCGGAGCCGCTTCAACCGCGGAGGCCAGACATAGCGCGGCTCCAGCCTGCGAGCTCGGGTCCTGCTCCGTGAAAAGCGCCTCCGCGAGCGGCTTGAGGAACGCGGCGGCGAAAGGCTGCCTCGTGACGCACGCCGAGAGTGCGCCGACGGAGTCGGCGCACGCGGCCCGGACCGAGGAGTCCGGGTCGCGGAGGCGGCGGACGAGGCAGGCGATGATTTTGGACAGAAACGGCGAGAGCGCGTCGCCGTGCGCGTGGGAGAGGGTGGCGACGAGGTGCACGCATTGCTTGCGGACGGGGGTTTTGTCGGAGGAGTCGGTGGAGTGGATGCAAGAGAGGAACACTGGAACCGAGTGTGGGTCTATGGTACGCGCGATGGACTCGAGCTCGGTGGCTCCCGCGGCTTGTGTGTCGCGGTCTGAGAGCTTCGTTAGGCACGTGAGTACCCTCTGCTTTATGTTCTGCTGCGATTGGGAGGTTTTGGCGTGAGGCATTGTCGGGGGTAGAAGTGGAACGACGGAGATTATTGGAGTTCCGGCCACATTGCCGGAGCGACGGTCAGCGGTTGGGTTTCGCGGTATGGTATGGACGCATACATTCAATGCCACAACGCGCTCTTGGCTTTTTAACTGCCACACTGGGAAATGGGGATGATTATGCGGGGAAGGAGAACGACGTGTCGTTTTCTTGATTTTTTTTAGGTTTGCCGTTTGTGTAGCTAAAACGACAGAAGATTTGCGGTTTCTTTCTTTCTTTCTTTCTTGCTTTTTTGTTTTTTATGTTAAACGCTGCTAGAGGTAAGAAGATGTATGAACCATGAAAAGTTATTTTTACGTGAGAAGAGATACAATACAGCATATATTGAAGAATAGATTTTTATTATAAATTAAAATTAAAATGTTAAACTTTAGTACTCCATACTATTATCGTGATTTGTTTCCTAAAAGGTTTCTTGCTAGTGCCCATTAAGATATGTGGCTTGTTGTGGCTAAAGTGGGGTTGAAGGAAGTTGGGTTTTACTGAGTGGTGGTGAAGTTTCTAAATGATGTCACGTGTATAGATATGGCTTCTTAAGTGCATATGCTAAAAGTGGTAGCGACCCAACACCATAAAGGAGTAAATATGTCCTCGGGAACAATGGCAGCACATTTAGTACTACAGCATGGGAGTAATGTCCTCAGAATTTCGTATTGCATAGCCGCGTAGAAGAAAATTATTATGAGCCTAAAGTAGATCATTAATGCAAAAGTGGGTTGAGATAAGTGATTATGGATCTGAAATGAATTTTGGTTCTATTGGAATGAATTTATCTTTAATATTTATACTATTAAATAAGAAAATAAAATATATTGAAGTTTTTTCATAAATTAAAATTAATAGTTTAAAGATTTCAAATAAAAAAATCAACAAGAAAATCAAATTAAAACTCACTTAATTTTCAAACTAAAAACTAAATAATACTTAATCAATTCCAAAAAAAATATCAAAAGACCCAGATCGTAAAGAGATTATTAAGCTGTAGGGATAAAATTCCAATTTAACTTATAAAATAACATTATCTTTAAATTTTAAAATGATGAATAAATAAAAACAGTTTTTAAAATAACAGATAAAAATGAAAATAATATACTTAAATGGCAGGAATGTTTTCGTTAAAATAAAAAAAAGTTCTTGAGGGATGGAATCCTTAATCATGGGTAATGGATGACATTTAGGTCTAACATTGTTATTAATTAAAGTGTCACGTGGTGATGCCAAGGGCGTTGCCATGCAAAAGTTACTATTTTCACACTCAAAGTGCTGAGAGTTTTACTACACAGGCTTGTATGATTGCTTTTTCTTATGGCTGAGCTGTGTCTTTGTCGGCACCAAGAGGGAAGTATTAATGGCTTCAAGTGGTCAAAAGGATTTTCCGCATCATGCTAACAGAAAGTTTATAGCTAGGTGCAGTTTGTGGTGTTTGTATTTCAATAATTCATATATATATATATATATATATATATATATATATATATATATATATAATTAAAATAAAATAAAACTATAAATATTTAAAGAATAATACTTAGATTTCGTCTAAATTTATAATAATTACGGAGTAAAAATGACCAACAATAAAAGAATGGATCTTCACGTGAAAACATATTAAAATGCCTATTAACCAATTTAAACAAATGGATAAGAACAACTTTCGAAATTTAATTTATATTCCATTCATAATTAAAGGAAAAGTCATTTATCAGAATCCTATGTCGTAGTTCTTTTTTTCTAGAAAGTATACGCTACTTTAAGTTACAGAAATGAACAATAGCAAGTGTTATCAATATTTAAAACTAATATATTCATCAATATAGTTCATACTTGACATGATGTAACTCCATGGCAAAGAATAAATTAAAACTCAGATAGGGTTTATCAATGAAGATCTTAGTTCATGCATGAAAACAGTATCATTAATCATTTCATTAATAACAGTTGTAAACCCTTTCAAGTATATTAATGGTGAATTAATAGTATACTATTATTATTGTTCATTAATAACACTTGCTAGTAAAATCATTCTGTAGTGTTATCAATAGTTCTAGTATCATTAATCATTCAGGAGTATAATTAAGATGAGCATGGTAATTCGGTATATTATTGTTGTCTTAGGTAAGTGAGATTTGGCATTCGTTTGGGCAACCATTGTCATTAGTAGTGAAATTAATTAGCTGTGTCTTATCATAATGAAGTGGATATATCATACTATATATTGTACTTAAGCCACATAGAGTAATCAAGGTGCTAATTATGATTCAATGTTGAACCTACTCTACTCATAGTGGGTCTCAACCTCCACACCAACCTTTCTTCTTTAAACATACAAATAGTTGTAAAGAGCATCCATCGACGGAAAAAGCAGGCCTAACTCTGAAAAAGACAATCCAAGTATTTTTGTAAGTTGGGGGCTATCATTCATATCAAATAAATATGAATAATGAACAGTGTGGCATGCATATGCAATTCATCACCTTTTTAACTAGGGTAGAAAAAAAAGTGGATAAACAATAGAGAAAGGCCAACACTGTTGAAGTTCATTTTCATTTTTTTCCCATTATGCATTGGATTGGAAATTGCTTGAGTTGGTAAAGTGTGACAAATTGAAGAGCGATTCGGCAAATTAATTTGGTCCCAATTGGGATTTACAACTGTCGGTTGGACCGAAAGGGACAACCACGGTTTGAATCATTAATATGCTTTTGCTTAGCAAATGATCAAGTGTAGACAAAAAAATTTAATTATGGAAACAAGTTGGTGAAGAAATTAAATTTACTTCCTTGCTAGTTTGAATTTTTGGTTTTTGGTGAATTTATTAAACTAATATGTTTGGTAGTTTGAATTTGGTTATGAAATGATCAAACAAGTAGCAAATTAAATGCATCTAACACGAATTATTCAACTCAATCACGTTATGGCTTATTATTAATTAATTAATAAAAATGAACCCAAAATTCAAAAGTAAATAAGGTGCCGACTACGGAATGTACAACTAATGACGTAAAAACCCGGCTTCATAATCATTAAGATTCGCACAAGATTTGTTTTAATTTGTTTCCTTACCTGAAAACTATGTTCTAACATGTGATGGACATGCACGTCTAATCTAACTTTCAAATACTAGAACGTATTTGAAGTCTTGAACTGATTACATCCGTCCTGAACCAAGATCTAGGTGGCACCAATCTTTGGCCAGGTGATAAACTTGATGATTGCGAATTTGCAATTACAATCATCAACAAAAGATTGAAGTCAAAGGACCACACTGATCCCCAATTTTGAATCGGTGACTGTGGAGTAGTTGCATATTAATATATGTATAGGCAGATTGAAGGGTAAGCTTCTAAAACTTAAGTTTTAGATACTAATAAAAATTTACTTGTTATTAATTTTTATTAATCGAAAATTTCATATATATATATATATATATATATATATATATATATATATATATATATATATATATATATATATATATATATATATATATATATATATATATATATATATATATATATATATATATATATATATATATATATAAATAAGAATATCTAATATATAACTCTTTGATTTAATTTTTTTTATCAAAATTTATTTTATATTTCACTTGTTTTTGGATTGACTATTACTACAAAAATCAGTTTCAAAATAATTCTATGTGACTTTTCACGAATCAACATTTTTTATGATAATTTTTAAACTGTCTTACAATTTCAATTTCCATATCAATTATCTTCGTAACTATTTTAAAATATGTTTTTTTGTTTTAAAAATGTTAAAAAATTGATATTTTTAAAATGATTATTTCAAAAATAATTTTTTTAAAAACTATTTTAGAAAGTAGATTTTCTAAAACGATTTTTTTAAAATCATCTTAAAAAGTATTATTTTTCAAAATGTATAAATGGATGAATAGATAGAATCACTTTTAATTTCACTGTACAATACTATTATAAATAACGTAGAAATGTTTAATGTTGTATAGAAAGGTACATTCTTTGCTATAATCAGGTAAAAATTGGTAGATTAAAAGGAACAAAGTGATTGACATATTATCTCATAAAACTACTCTCAACTAAACGAGAATGATCATTCCTTGAGTTTAAGGTTTAAAGGCCCTGAATTTCTGTAGTCTTAACTTCATTGACAAAGTGAAAAAGCATTTATACCAAAAGTTGGAGTGGCTGCAACCAAAATAACTAAATGAAGTAAACAAAAAGATATAAATCTAGAATAAAATGCTTCAACTTTCATTTTGTTCTTTTAACATTTATAAGAATACCCTTTGATACCTTTTGTATGTCCATAACTTTTAGATACGTACTTAAGATTGGTTTGAAAAAATGTTTTCAGTTTTTTTGTTTCACTTTTAAAATTCATTGTTTTTTATACAAATTTTTTATAATAAAAAATAAATTAAAAATGTAGTATTTTTGTGCTTAGATGTGAAAACAAGTGAAACCACAAAACATTTTATAAAAATAAATAATCCCTTGTATTTGTTAACTTAGGTTGCCTCGGTTACCAACAAGGGTTGGCTTTGTGTGAAAGTGATGTGGCTAGTTCAGAAGATTTTGGCTTCTAAGCACAAATTCTTCACTTAGGAATCAATGAGAGATAGATGGCGATACAAAAAATATATACAAGCAGAGTTGGAAGCAGAAAAATCATATCCATTAATGTGGGTAATATTTGTTTGAGCCCCAATATCTGGATTTATACCTCAAATCAAGCCAATAAAAAAATTTATAACACTAAAGGTTTGGTAACTCATCTTTGTCTACAGATATATCGAGTAAAAATAAATTATACTTGTGTTTAGATGACCCCAAAAAAAGTAGGAACTATGAACTAGTTTTAAGAAAGGGGAAAATGCCAGATACTCACCTAGACCCAGTAGCTACCGAGTTAAAAAGTTGACAGTTAGCTTTCCAGGTGAAGGAGGATTTTGATTTAGTAAAGAAGGTAATGGTCCAGCTCTGGCCAAGGAATCGACATCTGCTGCAGATAAAATTTCCACACCTTCTAGACCTATCTGTCTCTTGATCAAGTCCAAGTTTTCGTTAAGAACCTCAATTTCACCAAATGACAATCTCAAATCCAGGGCTTTTCTTCCTGCCAAAATTTCTATTTTTTTTACTAAAAGGTAATTGATAAAGTAACTAGCAATGAGTTAGCTCAATACTTTTATACTTACTGAGGTAGGAGGGAGGCCATTCATGGTTTACCAATAGACAGCAACCCTCCCTATTTCAAACTTAGCCCATGATGGAAGCTTGAACTTGTAAACAATGATTGTAGATAATGGTATTGTAATAATGTTATCCAAAATTAACTTTTATTCTGGAGAAACAAAATTTTTTTAAAGCACAAACACTCCAACTTGAATATCATCCCCACCACCTACCTATTCATTATTTAATTTCCATGCTCTTTTTTCCCATTTCACATGCTTTTTCTTCACAAGGTAACTTCTTGGTGACGAAACATTGAGACAAGGACTAGCTGCATGAGAAATGATAAGTGTTACTTTTGAAAGAGCATATACTAATCTAACTCTTTTGATATGCAAGATAGTTCGCACTCATTTTCTCTAATCATTATTGGTCCTTTGTAGTTACTTATAAGATTTAATTGGATGATACTATACCAAACTGATATTGTTAATATGGAAAATCGACATTCACATTCAGATTAAGATCTAGGGAAATGCTTATGCAGAAACCTAATCGAAGAAAAATATAAATATTTTCTCAGAGACTATAAATTATTAAAGGATTCTGTATTATCAAATTTAAATGAATGATTATAGCAATCCAGTAGCTACTTGTTATCCAATAATTGAGAAATAATTTAAGGAAAGAATGTTAAAAAGTCAGATCAGATAATAAGGTGTTGGCGAGTATTTGTTAGAACTTATAAGTGAGAACATAACATGTTTTAGCTTTATTAAAGTTCTGATGCAATGTCAATATAATGATAATTTATTCTGATTCCCACTTTGGTGGAGGAACTTTCTTCTAGGACTCTTAATAGAACAATAGCCGCAACCAAGAAAGATATAATTATATAAAAGGACCCATAATAATAAAAAAAAAACTATCCATATTTATATGACATGGTTCTTTGCAGCAAATCCTAAAGTTTCATATAACATAGCATATTATTGTAGACAAAGATGCAATAATTGTTAAATAAACGCGTATTAGATAATAAGAGAGACTGACCAAGCTTGTTTGAAATGGTAGGAGACACAGGCAAGCATGGTTGCGTGGAAGATGCAAAGATTGACGCATTTGTTGAAGTCATGAATCACACTATTTTGGTGACTCCTTGCTATTGGATTGGAATAAGGATAGTGATATCTAATACGCGTTGTTGTCAGTCAAGGAGTTGTTGTTCACTGAGACTTACGACCTTTCCGGTGGCAAGAAAATTGGCTCCTTCTATAGATCCTGTGGTTAAAGCCCAGCACGATCCACATCTACCCTGTATCCAAATTATTATGCATAAAACTAAACATCCTAACCAATTTTTTTGAAATAGTGTGAAAAATTCATAAGGCAGTCAAATTACATTCTTCTCATCATTAATTAGCTAAGGAAATAATTGAATTTTTTTTCAATACCTTTTCCTTTTACACCTCTCTTCCTTCTACCTATATATATCTAGCTCACTCTTTTATTAATTAGGTGCAAGAGCATGACAAACTTTACCGAGAACAATATTTGGAGCAAAGTTGGAGCCTCCAATATCTAAGTCTGGAGCAAAGTTAGAGCCTTCAGTTTGAGGTCTGGAGCAGTGTTGTCCGAACTATGCTGGTGAAGTACTGAGATGTAGAGAAACTAGAATAGTCCTCCAGAGTTACTCTCTGGGGCTGTCTTGTGCCATAATGTGTTGTTCAAAATTGGGATGTGAGTTGATTAAAGGAGAAGATGATACAGAAGATGATGGTTTTCTCTCTTTGATTAGTCTATATCTTTTGTTGTTCTCTCCTTCTTGTTATTGTTTCTTCTGCAAGTTGCTTCAATCTCTAGATCCGATGGACCAAGATTTTTTCCTGAAATTATACCTCACATACAGGAAAGCAAACAACTACAATGCATGTTATCAAGATTAAAGAATTAATTATAAAATAGAAATTAAAATAAAAAATAAAATAAAGAATGATTAAAGAAAGATTTTTTTTGAAAAATTAAATAAAAATAAAAATAAAAAGTTAAAGAATAAAAATTAATTGGTTTAAAATTGGAATATCCAAATTACCAAGTACAAAGAACAAAGTTCTTGACAACAATACTAAAAACTTGTTAATCGATTGACAAGTGCATCAATTTGTATAAGTAGTAAATAAAATGGAAGTCCAAGTGTCAAGTCTACAGGAATTTTATTTGTACATAAGTAGGTGAATATATAATTCTTAAACAATAGATAAATTGATTTAGAAGGTTGTGAAAAGAACAATAACATAAATTGGCATAAAATTAAAATAAAATAAAATAAAAAGGAGAGAAAAACAAACATTAAATTAAATTAATTAATTCAAGCAGACAAGATGAGAGAAGCCAATATTAGAAGCAAAGGTTGATTCAGAATATGAGAATGTTGGGGGCTTAGCCTACCAGAGTTACTTTTGATGAAATGTTAAGGATTTTTTATCTATTTAAGGTTATTCCAATTATCACTTGCATCTACTTATATACTCTAACCATGATCTCTCAAGTGAAAAAGCTTAATTTACTTATTTTTTCTCCCAAATCCCTTTAAGAGATAAAACAGTTAAATTGCATTAAGAATAGAGATGCATAACAAGCTAAATAAAATCATTATATCCCTAGAGATGAATTATTTAGATGCCTTTTTCTGTTCTTAGATAAACATTTTTCAACGATATCCCTAAAACTTACCATGTATATGGGTGATCAAGCCACAATCAATACAATTAAGCACACAAAAGAGACAATGAAATTAAAATAACATTAAATAGATAGGAAGATTAATTACATTAAAAACAGATGGTTGTTAAGCTCCCAATAAAGGGGTTTTAGCCTCTAATTGTTATGAAAGACTTTACAATTGCAAGAGGGTAATGAGTAGTGAAGAGGGTAAGTAAGAAAAGGAATGGAGGGATTGAATGGTTCCTAATGATTGATTCTCTTGCTTCTAGCCTTTGCCTTCTATAAGGAATTGTATTCTCTTGAATATTCTGTGTGCAACTATGTGTTTTTACTCCTTCTCCTCTTCCTCTTTTTATAGGTGGAGTTCAACTTGGATTTCACATAACCTTCGCGCTAAGCGCGATTGCCGCGCTTAGCAAGTATGGCGATAATCTCGTGCTTAGTGCATGACTTACGCTAAGCGCGCTCTCACGTATCATACTTCTCCATACTTCCTGGCACTAAGCATGTTCTGCCTACTGAGCGACTACGTCGCACTGAGCGCCTAAGACACGCTGAGCGAGCATCTTCAAATCTTCAATTTACTTTAAATAATATTAAAATTCAATTATTCACATAAAAAGGAAAAAATAAGAAAGGAAAATGAACAATTTCTATATGATTTAATCCCAAATTATACCTATACATAGAAGTTATCAAGCAGCATCAACTGTCAGCCAGCCTGCATTCACCACAAAACTGTCATTCTTCGAAAGCTCTCTCCAAATAAATTATGCATAATGTGGCCATTGCATCTAAACCCACGAGGCCAATGATGCTTGGCCATAATTGCAGTATAGTTGTAAATAGAGAAGGTAAGATGATTTTGGATGAGATCCTTACCAAAAACTCAGATACCAATATTCAAACTCCTACTTCATTTTTTTTTTCTAAAATGGACGATGAAATGTCAGTTGAATTGGGATATGGCCCACCACAAAAAACATAATCCCAAACATCATCAATTAGTTGTTGAGGTTAGGTGGCGACAACCTCACTTGATCCATACATGCCACCATTCTGCAAATGGTGCGCAATAATGTAATAACCATGTAAATGATGGAATTCGATAAAGACTCAACCAGGAACTGCTCGTCCTAAGACCAAATGATCGCGAGCAAGCCTACTAGTTCAACCAACTTAAAGTGTGCTCAAATCCATGTTATGTCTCATTAGAATACAAGCTCATGCTAATAAATTTGTCAATACAGGAACATAAGTAATATTTTTTTCAATAATATGCATTTACATATAAAAACACCACAAAATAATGAGCTTGATTTTGATTCATTATTATTGCAGATTATTTCTACCCACCATCATCTAATCATATGTCAATATATATACCTCTAACATAATAATATTAAGTGAGAAGGAAGTGGGAGCCAATCTTTACAAATTCTGAGATACAAGATACCATTAATACTCATAAAAACAACGAGAAAGGGTTTAGCTTCTTGAACTTTCCTTCCAATAGATATAATATAATATTAAGTGCTCCATAAAATAACCAAATAATATATTTACAATAACCCAGTTGGTACTTATCCTAGTTGTATTAGTTTAGGAGAGTACACATTAATAATCATATGAGAAATATACATTGGTTTTCACCCCTCACTACAATTTCTTGCATGGATATTTGTTACACCTAATTGCACTTCACTTCAATGGGGAAAAATTAACTAAGCTTTACATCTTATTGCTTGAACTGCGCACATGATTAACAAATACACAAATTTTATACTAACTTGGAAGTCCACAATCAACCTGAGGTTAACAAGTTGTTACACCAGAAAAAGGCACCCCAACCCCAAGTCCCAAACCATATTCCAAAAAATGAAGAAAAAAAAGGAACAACCTTGCTTCTAGCAGAGAGGATTGAACTGAAGGCTTTGGCATTCTTCCTAGTAGATTTTTCCCTTTCCTTTTTTCCCTTCACAGTTGGCTTTTCTTCTGATTCATCATCAAAGCTAATCACAATTACTTCAAGTTTTTCTTTGGCTTCTTAGCTGCTTCCACCTTTCTAGCAAGAACAAAATTCCCAACACTAGCACGAAGGTTCCTATTAAAAAAGAAAAGAGCAGAATTAGGCAAAAGAAAATTATCTAAAAAGATAAAAAAATTCAAAAGAAAAAAATAAAAAACCTTATGATAGGCTTAGATAGGTAATGCAATCCTATCCCTCAAGGGCATAGTGTAGAATACTCTAAGAAGATTGGACAAGAGATGCGGGAGAAGACTCTAGGATTCTCATGAGCCGTAGGATAGATTTTGGACTTATAGGCTAAATATGAGCTCACTTATCTTTGTACATATTATATTAGAGTTTCATTATTTTTTAGCCTTGTATTTAGGGCTCTATAGTGTAGGGAGGATACCCTAGTAATGTAGGATTTTTCAGCTCTTGTATTTTAAGATACCTAGACTAGTTTTTGTATTAAGAGTAATTTTGTAATTTCACATGCATTAAGTGCACTATTTGATGTGTGTGTTGGAAGAGAAATTTAATTAAATTGGGAGAAGCCCAATCCAATTAAATTTTGGATCAGCCTAAGGGGGAGGAGAGCATTTGCTAGCTACACCCTATTGACACATTATATAGTCACACTTTGTGCATGTTCTTCATGTTTTACATGCCTCATGACATCTAAGCACACTTAGTGGAGAATCTTGGATTTGATCTTGGATTAGTGGGCTAAGCCATAGCTGAAATTCACTAATCATAATTAGTGAAATTTAGGCTCCAAATTTGACTCCACAAATTCAAATTCAAATTCAAGTGAAATTTGAATAAAAATTCAAATTTTCCTTCAATTTTGTGACACTTAGGCTATAAATAGAGGCCTTGTGTGTTCATTTTTTCAACTTTGATGATTTGAGAAATTAGACTTCAAAGTTCAGACATCATTCTCCCTCTTCTCTCCCTCAAAATTTCGTTCCCCTTTCTCCCTCTCCCTCCACTCATCTTCTCCTACCTTAAAGCTCTTATCCATGACTTCCTATGATGGTGAGCTTGTTTTTGACTCATCTTCTCCTTGAAGTATCATCTCCAATCACCTTTCCTCCTTCTCCATTTTACCGTCATTGATCTTCAAGAAGCAAAAGACTCTATTGATGAAGAAGATCCAAGGCCTACAAGCTCTACATGGAGTTAAATTAACAGGTTAATTCAATTTCCATGACCTTGTTTATGCACGAGATTCCCAATATCCTGAAGCACTTTTCTGTTTCTTCCTTCACCACCTATGTTCTTCTGCTTAACCTCACCAACTAAACCACAAAAATGGGATTTTCAGAAATGAAAACATAAAAACCCAAAATTTATTATCCAAACAAATCTTAAAACCCCAAAACCCAAAGAAATATTTAAACATTTATTATAGACATCGACAACAAGAAAACAACAAAAAGAAACGAAATAAGAACAAAAACCATTAATAGGTTATTGGTGTTGTGGTTACAATCTGGAAACCATGATAACGCTTTGATGCGGTTCTTAAAACGTTAACCCAAAAACACCGCGAGAGTAGAGAAACAGTGACAACAAAAAACCCTAAAGACCATCGTTCCAAGCATCTCCTCCATCGCTTACGTCAATTGTCACCAGCACACCATGTTAGTCAACAGCAACCTTTTCCTTCTCTAGGACGACGAGAGCAAGAGAGGTAAGTGCAAGACACAATAGTGTTAGAGACTAGGGCACGAGATCTCATGTGGAGTCGACCCTTACCATTTTTAATATTTAGATTGAATACGAAGATAGTTCTCCAAATTTGTCTTTAAAGTCCATTTATCTATGACGGTTTTCACCAAAACCATCGTTGTATTCAATGTATTTGTGACGGTTTTACCCAAAAATGTTATTAACACGTTCAATAATTTATAAAATTGCCACCGGCCATTTTTTAATGACGATTTTGCTACAACCGTCATTATTCTAGCGTCGTAAAAAACTTTATTTCTAGTAGTGGACCTTGAAGGTATGCATATATAATAGATTAACCTTTTCAATACGGTCCGGATTGCTAGCTTATGTTAAAAATATATTTTTGATACGTTTAAAAATAGTTAGGATTTGAGTTTTTTCTCTATTTTTTTTTTGTTGGATTTTAACCCAATTCATAAAATATAAAAATGTGTTTTTTTTTATACCAAATATCTAATTTCATTTGTAAATTTGGTTTTGACATCACTAATAGAAAATACTATACATGTGAACATTTTTTAATGATGTGACATTTACATGGCTATACGTCACAAGATTTTTTTTCTTTTCCAGAAAACTTTTATAATATGATTTTAATCCTTATAAAACATAAAATTTGAATTTAATACCTATAAAATCCAAAGTTTAATGTGAAACTTTGTTACTCACAACAGCACCAAGTTAATGGAGTTAAGTGGATGGAAATCAACACATTTTATATTTTGAGGAACCAAAACAAGATAAAAAAAATCAGAGGGATAAAAATCAAATTTTGACTATTTTAGAAAGATAAAAGAAAAAAGTATATTTTTTTCCTATAGTATATTATACTAGTAGAAACTTGAAAGTTAGGCACTGTCATACTTGTATTTCCCTATTTTCTATTCTTTGAATTTGGATTTATTGCATATGTAATTGGAGTTGGTTTTTTTAACTGTGGTGGGAAGTTGAAATTGAATATTTTTTTTGATGAGTTAGTTGAAATAGAATATTGAAATGGTTTGTAACAACAAGTTTAGTTTAGTGTAAAAAAGTTTGGAAAAATTTATTAATGTAGTTTATTATATCCATATGGATGCATTCAAAAATATAGATGTTGGTGAATGTGGTTTTGTCAATTTTTATCTTCACGTTATAATAAGATTTAATCCATGTTGATTATCCAATCCTGCTGCCTACTAGGGCATTATTAATTAGCAGCTCATCGTGGTACAACTTGCTTTCGGTATCGACAGTAAACTGAAGCTTTGGTAAAATGTTAAATGGCTTTTTTCTGAGGTTGCAATCTGTTTCTGCAGAAATGACATATTAAAAACAATATGAATGAGTTATTGTGGATCACACGCACCAAGCCTCGATGTTAGTTTTGTCTTGATCAATGAGTTATTGTAGATAAGTTTTACAGTGCAGGAGCGTAGCAGGGGAATTCATCCACTAAGGACAATAGGCCACCAAATGGGGATCAGAATTGTTTTATGGCATGTTTGGATAAGCTGTGGAATTGTGTTGGGCATCCAAAATCGTGGTGAATGACTAATTGTATGTTTGTGTAGCTGTTTCTTAACAAAGTCACTCCACTCCGAGACATAAAAAGTCAAAACTCAAAGTTTGTTACTTCTGCGTTTTGTTCATTAGAATTCGTGTGACTGCATTTTCAACTCGAAAACAAATATGTTGTAAAAAGAAACAACACTCTCATGAGTTACTTCACCATCACCATGATTTTGATCACAATCATAATACATGAACAACAATTTATACAATAATTTATATTTTGTATCTAACTCTCTTTTATCTTACCATTTTGTACAACAATTTATGCAATTTGTATTTTTGAGTACAACAATTACATTTTAAATTTAAATTTATCTTTATTTTTTCTTTTTTTCTCTCTTAATTGTATATTTTGATATACAATTTATTATACAAATATAATGTCTCTTTTAATAAATTATCTTTGCTTATTTAAAAACATGTGATAATAAATTTGACAATACAAGTATTAAAATATGCTCTGGAATATTACCGGATTCTCATTGCACGATATCTTAGGCATCCTTTTGGATCACAGAAACATATGTGCAATTTGGTGATACATTGATAGGCAAATTTTAAATTTTAATTTTGTCTTCATATAGACCATTTTTTTTCCTAATAATTTTAAATCATCCTACTACTTTCTTCTACTTCCTTTATATAATAGTTATTAAATCATTGAAATGTGTTTCATAGGAAAATAGAACATTACTCTCGTCTGTAATACCTTTTGAGTAACTAACATATATGCAATTTAAGAATTATAAGCTTTACTTTAAATAGCTATCAAAAAAGAAATCTTTACTTCTTTTCTTTTCATGCAGAAATAAATCTTTACTTTAAATAATACATGCATGCACCATATTAGTTTAAATAAGGGAGCTTAAACGAGATACTTTTCGCATCCTTTTAGTTGAAAATATGAGAAAGAGAGAGAACTGATTTACAAAAGTAAATAAAATAATTAAATTCATTCAAACATATATTGTAATGATAGTCATAAAAAATAATCTCTTAAAAACACTCAATCACAATAAAGGACAAAATTTCTATAGATTTATTTTAAAATCAATGACTTTCATTGATTCAATAAAGGGTTAAATGCATAAATTTTAGTTTTTAATAATCGATTATTATTCTTTCATCATGAAAATGTTTCATATAATGCAAAATATTTTGGGTGTGTTTGGTGGAATTCTCCATCAACTTTTTGTTGATCAATAACTCCTTAGATACAAATAAGTAGGATCAAAAATAAATTTAATTTGGTTCAATTTGACTCGGCTCGTTAATATTTAATTCAATTTGAAGCTCAATTTGAATTTTGTATGAACATTTTTTTCAGCTCGAACTTGACTCAGTTCAAACTCATGAACAGTTCAATTCAACTCTTTAGGTTGAATCATATGAACCAAAAGTCAAAATTTTTAAATCCTATATATTTCAATTTATTTGTAGATTTTAGATAAAATGATTGTTTATTTTTTTTTAAGGTAAAACTGAATTTATTCTATTAGTTTTATGGGATCATAAGGTATGACAAAGAAAAAAATAATTACAACTAAAGTTTGCATAAATAAAAACTATCCCATTGTGCATATATAAAATAATTAAAAATTTCATTTTAAAAAATTTGACTTTCGGTTCATATGATTTGAGCTAAAATGTTGAATCGAACTGTTTGCAAGCTTGAACTGAGTCAAGTTCAAGCTTAAAAAAATGTTCATATAAAACTCAAATCAAGTTTCAAGCTAAGTTAAATATTAATGAGTTAAGTCGAATTGAACCAAACTTGAGTAATTTCCGATCCTACTTATTTGTATCTAAGGAGTTATTGATCAACAAAAAGTTGATGGAGAATTCCACCAAACACACCCAAAACATTTTGCATCATATGAAACATTTGGCTCATGAATTAAATTCAACGAGCCAATTATCAAATTGAACTTCAAACTATTTTCGAATTGGTTTGGTTCATTGTCACCCTACAGACAATGACTCCCTTTTTGTAGATTTTCTTAGCCTCTTATTGGGTATGATTTGGCCTTTCCAATTATTTTGTTTCTCTCTGTTCTTGTATTTATAGTTCTAGCAGTGAATTTCTCTGGTGTTATAGGGATTGGGGTGTCAACATAGTTAGGATGTCAACCTCTTTAGCTCCCTAATCCTCTTCCATTTCTTTTTGAAAAAAATAAAATAAATGAAAACGACTATATTGATATTAATGCACTTTTAAAATTATATTTATGACTTACAAAAGTATTTTGTTCTCTTTTACTAATGTGCATTACATGTTTTAAAAGAAAACTAAAGCTAGATAATTAGGTTTTCAATTAAGATTAGTCATTGATAAAGTCATTATTCACATGAATGTTATGTGAAAAAAAAGACTAATTATAATCATGATAGTTACCATAATAAAAGAATGATAAAAAAAACTAATTCAATAGTTATATTCTTAATATATTTAGATATCCTTTGAGAAATTTTCACTTTCTAATTATTGTAACTTAAACTTATTATGAGGCCTTGATCAGTTATTGTTCTAAATATTAGGAAACATTAGATGAGTAATTCAAAAATGGCTTGAACCAAATAATTTTTATAAGGACATTATATTGAAATAAATCATGAAAAAAAAACTGTGTTTGGTTTATATACAACACAATTTGAAATACATGCTTTCTAATATTGTTGAAGGAAAAAAATTGTCTCATCTTAGATTGACTTTATTATTAATTTCAACTCTCTAACAACATCTTCAATGCAAGAGTTTAACTTGACTTCTTAACTATTTTTTAGTTAGTCCTTTGTTGCTACGTAAGATTTAAAAACACTAAATAATTTTTACTCAAAAGATAAAATCCAATTTGGATTCTTAATTTGTTTTTAGTGGGTTGTATTTATCTTTCCACTCATAGTCAAATTCTTATTTAATGGTTAAACAACCTTCCATGAAGTTGCTTAATTCTACAAGAATCCTATAAAAACCGATTTGCTCAATAACAATTTCAAATTGCTTAACTTTTAAGAACCTCATGAACAACTCTCCCTGAAGAAGCTCTAAACATGCTATCAGTTTAAGTAATATCCCAACCAAATATCTAAATAGAGCATATTTTAAATACCACTAAAATAAATTTAAATGTATAATCAAATTTTAATTTAAAATTATAATTATTATTTTTTTTACTTTTTGACATTTTATTACTATTATTTTTTATTTAAAAACTAAGATGTTAACCATATACTGTATTGAGTTGGCTTAAAACACACATACTGAGTACCGCTCTAGTTCAGACCCTACTATTAAACAAATTTATTTAGTCCAGCAGTCTGAATGATTTTTGGTTCTCACAAGTAATACAAAACTTGGGAATCAAAAACATTAGGAATACAAATACAAAGTTACAACACTGAAGTAACCAACACTACACCTGCATGACAAATACACATCAAAAGCATCATCAGAAGCTTATAGCTTCCTCATTGAGTGGAAAAAAGACTAATACAGAATATCCTTTCACAGCAGTAACTAGACTAGCTAGGAAGAAGTGTCCTTGAGTTCCTGAGGTAGAATATCCTTCCACCTAATAAAGTTAGGATCCTTCAAGAACGTATCCTTGGCTAGTACTTTCTCATCATCAGTCCAATTTTTAAGGTCTTTTTGAAGCTGCTTAACCCTTTGCTCGACATGATCATCAAGAGGCTTCTTGCTGTTAATCCAGCTATAAAGTTCCTCCACTTCAGCCCAAAAGGTTGATTCAGTGATAGGAGCAGGTGGCATCCTTTTAGCATGTTCCAACCATCTTTGAGTGTACCTATACCGTTTTGGCCTGGCCCTGATCATGTAAGGTCCTGTGTCCTCATTCTTCAAGTGGCGGTAATAGTTTGCAATGTCTAGAGGCTCCACAAGGCGGCGATATTCGGTTCCACGCTTTATCCATTCTTTGTCCCCTTCGAACTCATCAGGGAGTTCATACCTCTTTAGCATCTCAATGACTTCATCCCATACCCCTGCTAGCACAAGCCTCTTCACGTTTGCTTGGAAGTCGTTCGACTCCTTTTGCACCTTGAAGGCATCGTAATAGCCCTTCCCCTTGTGCATCTCACATGTTGTTTTGTAATTTTGAAGCTCTTTCATGCTTGTCAAGGCTTTATCCTGAATCTCCTTCATGATTTTGTCCTCGTTTTTGCGTTTCTGCTTCTCCAACTCACCAGCTGCTCGTAGACACAGCCTTGCTCTTGTGTTCTGAAATGTAGGCCAAGAAATCATCATTTATTAGCTAAGTCTTACAATCTAATTTATGTATAGAATCAAACCACACCAAGTGTATTAACATGTCATTAGTTCAAGTGCAACTAGGTTCATATCTCTTAAGCAAGATCTTGAGATCATTTAAGTCTTGTGATAAAAAAAATATGATTGAAAAAGAAGATCTCACTAAGCATGACTAGATAGATTACCTGACTGAAACTAATCATTATCAAAACTTTTGGATACTCAGCACCAAATACCATAATGAATCAGAAAACCTCACTAAGTGTGACACTTTTATCAATCCAACTAAGCGTCAAAAATATTTCCAAAAAAGAATTAATATTTCATCATACTACTTTATTTAAAGTGACACTACTTGCCTTTGGTATACATGATCATTAACATAATATAACATGATTTTAATGTTTAGATTGATATAATTTAATTTCCATTAAAAAATATTAAAGACATTATATTACCAAGTTTTCACCTGCTATCATTTCATCCTGTCACATGCATATATAAAAGAAAAACAAAGAATGATTACCAGTCCAAGGCCATCCAAGGCTGTTGCAACATCACTATTTGAACCGTCAGCAGACAAGGGAAGTTGCTCAAGTTGCTCCAAGTACACTACATTCTGCATTCCCAAGCTTTCCTGCAACTCAGCCACATAGTTCAGGTGTTGCGATATGCTTTTGTCGGCAACTTCTTCAAGTTCTGCCAAATCGCTTAACAGGGCAGTGTGGAACAAGAGTTGCAAAACAGCATCTGAGTTTTCCACCACAATCAGCTGTCCATTTCCGTTGCAGAAAACATATGTTCCAAAGGGCCTATAAGGGCTCAACTCAACAAAATTTGCCACTGTCTCAAGTAACAAATTTGTGCTGCCCATGAGAATACAAGCAGCATGGCTTGTAACACTCGCGGCGTTTCTCATCACAGTTTTATAAACTTCAGAAATCAAAATAGCCCTTGTTGGATCTTGGGTGGAAGTTTTGGACTTGGGATTCAAGAATTGGAGAACAGAACCAAAATTTTCCTCAATAGAAGCCAAGGGAGCAAGCAAAATCCTTGGCACTATGTCATATCTCAAAACAAAGTGTATGAAATAGCGTGACCAATTTTCTCTCCTTGAAGCGTGAGAGAATATATGATTGCCAATTAAGGGAGACCCAAAAGTGACACAAAAGGGTAGCTTGGGTTTTTGGATTTTTGTTGGGTTAAAGTACTTTTCCAAGACCCAAAAGGTAGTTTGAGTTGCCATTGCAGCACCAGAGGAGTGCCCTGTAAACACTACTTGCTTCCCATCTAGTATAGCCTTCTTCACCTACACATTTTTTACGGTTTATTTGGTTAATTAACCAAAAATAGAAATAATCACGGTAACTGAAGAAACTGCCAGAAAAAAAACTAAGCAACTGTCTTATTGGTCACGGTGAGTTCAAAACATCAAATTGCAACACGTGGAATTAATCCAAAGAAAGTAACAAACAGAACATCTAACATCAATTTAAGGTTGTCGGTTAGTTTAGTTACATACCACATCTTCAAAGTTAGTTTCCAATAGGCGATCGAATCTCTTTGCGAAGCCTTCGTTCACCCAAGCAAGTTCATCGTTACCAATACTTCTGAGAGAAGGGAACTGGGTAGAATTTATCTTCGATACCCCAAAGGGTTTGTTAACAAACCATTCAGCGGGATCCCAAGATCCCGGGAAGCTGAAAACATGGTAAGTTTCCGAAGAAATCTGAACCTTGTCGTAAAAGTAGAGCTTATCCGTTGACTTGTGATTGTTAGCTTTGCAGGCCAAACCACACACCCTCTTGATAGCATCTTCCTTCAATCCAATGTTGTCTCCAAGTGATCCTCCAGCCATGTTGTCCCTAATTCTACAACAGTTTTGGAAATTTTTTGAGTTTGGTTTCCTTGCCGTGTTAATTTTCAGAACTTCTGTAGGGGAGCTAGGACATTCATTCTATTACTTGTTAGAATTAATGTGTGACACGTTGGAATTATGCAGGACTAATAAATTAATAATTAAGTATTAAGTATTAAATTCAAGTAATTATTATAAAAGGAGTTAACAATTATTAATATGATTCTTAATAGAAAAGTATTTTTTTTAGTTTATAATCAGAATAAAGATATAAAAAGAATAGTGAAAGAAATGAAATCTTTTTAAGAAAATCAAAATATACCTATAATTCTTCATTAGTGAATTGACGAAGACCTTGTAGTTTCACGTAGCTTTGTTCTTGCTTTGTTGGTTCCTCTTTTATGAATGGGAATGAAACTATATTATCTGATTGACCATAAAAGTCTATGCTAAATTTGTTTAAAGTGGGTCCAAAAATGAATTTTACTTCTTTCATTTGTACCATCAATCAGAGTGAAGCAAGCGTCACGAAGCTACGGATGACTTTCCTCTCTTTCGTGGAACTTGCTAAGCAAAGCCTATATTTTACTCTCAAAATTAAGCGCGTTTTGGTCAGACTACAAAAAAAAAAAAAAAAGTTGAACATTAGAATGTACGGAGAGAAGGACAGGACGAGAAAAAATAAAACAAAAAGAGACAAAAACTATTATTAATGAAATGAAAATATTTAAAATTATATGTATGAATTAAAAAAAATCTATAAAAATTATCAGATGAAAATAAAAAACAGAGTCCAATAGAATTATTTACAAATATTAATGAGTAATGTCTAAGACATTTGGCAACTTTGTTTAGTTATCACTCATGTAATTTGATTTATATTCAAGCTAAAATACAATATATTGGACAACTTTTTCTATTCTATATTTTTTATGTTAATTTATATTAAATATCACATTCATTTAAGTTAAAATTTATCTAATGTGATGCAACGTTAAATTTTGAACGGGACACATATTTTCTATTATTTTAAAAGATAATTTATATTTAAATATAAAAATATTAATTATTTTTTTTTATTTTCATTATAATTAATTTATAAATTCTTGAGTAAAAAATTTCTTTCCATATACTAAATATAAATAAATTATCAAATAATTGACTATTTTATTCATAAAAGATACATGTATATAAAAGACAATTAAGAGTCACTCCCATAAGTTGCAATTACCACAAATTCATATATTTAAAAAATATAGTAACAATAATTTGATAATACTTGTCATACCCCATTTTTGACCCGTTTTTATTTCTTTTTTCTCGTCTTTTAAGCCGGAAATTTCTATCATTTCAGATGAAATTTCGGCAGGGAGGTATTTTAAAATACCTCATTTTTGTTTTGAAGACGCCCCTTTTTTATTATTATTATTTATTTATTTACCTCTTTTTATTGTTTTTTATTTTTAGTTATTATTTTCTTCTTTTCTTTTCCTTTTATTAAGTGTTTTTTTTTATTATTTCCGTTTTTTTTATTATTAATATCTTTATTAGTATCTTCTTTTCGTTTTTTTATTTATTTATTTTTCTTTTTTTTTTTATTATTATTATTATTATTATTATTATTATTTATTTATTTATTTTTTATTTGCTGTTTTATATTTTGTTTTTTTTTTTCTTCTTTCTTTTCTTTTTCCTTTCCTTTTTTCTTTTTTCTTTTCGGTTTTCTCGGTCCAGGCCCAAAGGGGCTCTTCGTTTTTTTACCCTAATTATGACCTTTAAATGCGGCATTAATTACTGTGCATGTCAGAGAGAGAGGGCAGAGGTGAATACGAACAGTCGGAATACCAACAGCCAAGCCACCACTAACCATCGGCCTAGCCACCGCTCAACACCACCCTCCCCCTCCGTGAACCACTAGCCACCACCAGCCACCACTCAGCAACACCCTCCTCCTCCGTGAACCACCAACAAAAACAAAAAAAAACCAAAATCATCTTGCTCATAAAATCAAAACATTAGAACAGAAATCCCTGCAAACACAGTAACCCACTCACTCATGCGGCCTAAAGCCTACACCAACCACCACTAGCGGCCAAGCCCACACCAAACACCACCAACCACAAGCACCGCGTCAAACACCCACACCCACACAACCACAAGCACCGCGTCAAACACCCACACCCACACAACCACAAGCACTGCGTCATAAAATCAAAACATTAGAACAGAAATCCCTGCAAACACAGTAACCCACTCACTCATGCGGCCTAAAGCCTACACCAACCACCACTAGCGGCCAAGCCCACACCAAACACCACCAACCACAAGCACCGCGTCAAACACCCACACCCACACAACCACAAGCACCGCGTCAAACACCCACACCCACACAACCACAAGCACTGCGTCAAACACCCACACCCACAACCCAAGCTGTAACCGTTTTCACTCTGAAGCTTAAACGATAACATAAGGACAAAGGTAGTTCACCTTTTTTTCTAAGATTCAAGGCTAGATCTAGGCTTTATCAGTGTTGGTTTTCAAAAAATAACGGTGGATTTGAGAACTAGGAGAAAAAAGGAATTCAAAACATGTAGTTTTTTTAAAAAAGGAGGAGACTCTGTTTCCGACGCGGCGGCGCCGCCACCCATGGCCGGCCAGCCACTGCGCCGGTAAACAACTTCCGGCGGTGTGTGCTAGAGAGAGAAGAGAGAAAAAGGGAAGAGAGAAAAGAGAAGAGAGAGAAAAGTTTTTTAAAAATGGGAAAAAACCGGCCCCGAGCCCTTATATAGAGGCCGGACCGGTTCGGTTTTTTTTTTCCTTGGACCAAACCGGTCCGGTTCTCCTTTTTTGGCCCGCTGGACTCACCTCTGGCCCATTTTTTTTTCTTTTCTCTTTTTCTTCTTTTCCGATTCCTACTCTCACCCCCTTTTTCCTTACTGCACCCTTTTCTTTTTCTTTTTTTACGCACCATATTTATTTTATGTCTTGCATTTTTATTTTTACGCATCATATTTAATTTTATGCCTTGCATTTTTATTTTCTTTATTTATTTTCCAGCATCATGTTTAATTGTTTGTCTTGCATTTTATTTTCCAGCCACATATTTATTTTTGTCTTGCACTTATATTTTCTTTATTTTATGTACCCTATTTATTTTTGCCTTGCATTTTATTTTTATGTCTCGCATTCTTTTTAGCATCATATTTATTTTCTGTATTGCATTTTTATTTTCGTTTTATTTTATTTTCAGCATCATACTTATTTTATGTTTGTTTTTTTTTATTATTTTATTTTGTTTATTTTTTATTCTATGCATCATATTTACTTTATGTCTTGCATTTTTTTTATTTTTTAGCATCATGTTTATTTTATGTCTTGCATTTTTATTTTCTTTTTTTTATTTATTTCCAGCATTATATTTATTTTTATGTCTTGCATTTCATTTTCTTTATTTATTTTATGCACCATATGTATTTATTGTTTTGTATTTCATGCATTTTATTATTTCTTCCAGCATATTTATTTTAATGCATTTGCAATTTTTATTTATTATTGCCAATTAGAATGTATCTAGGTCCAATGTAAAAAAAAAAAAAAAAAAAAAAAAATGAGAATCTGCACCGACACTCACATTTATTTTTATGTTTCCGCCGAGGACGATCATGTGATTTGAACCGTATCCGAGGAAAAGGACCCTCACTTGATCCAACGTCATTTTAAGGGATCCGGCGCGTTTAGACTTATCTCCGCATAATTAAAAAAAAAAAAAAAAAAAAAAAAAAAAAAAAACTTTCCATAATCAAAATTTCAAAAAAAGGGTCAATCTTTTCTTTCTTTCTTAATCAAATCTTTAATCAATCTTTAATCAATCAAAACATTTTTTTCTAATTTAAAATCAATCGAACTCACTTCTTTTATTTCTTCTATGCCTTTTCGGCCTCTTACCTTGCCTAAACTCTTCTTTTTTCGAACTTTAAAATCAATCAAAACCAATCACTTGACTTTCTACTCCGAACTACATGATTTTGATCCCATTCGGGTATGTAGGCAAAAGACTTTGTCTTCCCAAATCAAATAAAAATAAACAAAAACTTTTTTCTTCTCCTTTCTTTCGAACCCACCTCTTTAATCTTTCCACACTTGAGCATTTATTTCCAAACAAATAATTAATTTAGCATAAAGATAAAATAAGCAAGAGGTTCCTATAGAGTACTATAGACGTTTAGGGTGCTAGTACCTTCCCTTTGCGTAACCAACCCCGGACCTTTGATCTCTCAAAAATAGGGTTTTTCGAGCTTTCTCCCTTTTCTTCGGAAAAATAAAAGATCGGTGGTGATCTTAAAAATGCGAGTCAATGCTAATCAATAGCTTGATATCCAAAAATCACCGCGACAGAAAATGGCGACTCCACTGGGGATCACACTCCTAAGTGGGTTAAACCTATCTTGTTTTTCTTCATCTTTATGCTTTATTATTATTTGAAACTGTAAATACGTGCTTAAGTGTTTATCTTTTACGTGAGTGGTGAGATAAGTCCTACACCCGGACTTGAGGGAAACATAAGATAGGATGGTGGTATAATCATAGTGTCTTTCCGAGAGTGAGTTTCGGATGTGGCACATGTGATAACCCCGCTCAATGGAGGGATCTTGGGAATATTACTATGTTGGCATGAGTAGTCGTGTTCAGCATTAATATTTCCAAGCGACCTATGAAGTTGAGGACCTTTAGTTACCTTTAACCCATCTTAGCCTTTTAGGACGTAGTGCGGTGGCTAATCAAGAGTAGTCTTGAATTGGTTGATACGCGATACTACACTCAAACGAGGCTTTCCTATGGACGTTGTTGGACCGGGAGTAGTCCCGTAATCCGACAATATCCGGAAGTGGTCAATGACTTTGGGAACTTGGTAGAACCCGTGATACAGGTACATATGAAACCATAGTCCTTACCAAATGGCGTGTTTACCCTTAACTCCAACATTTTGGACTTAACTTCACCATGTTTTCTCCATACTGTGGCATAATCATGCATACATGCATCCATGCATAAACTCTTTTTTTTCATCCAAATTATCGAAGGACTTAGACAAGCTTTTTGTAAACTTTGTAGATATGGACATCCCACTGAGAAGCACTAGGAAGTACCTTTTCAAAAAAACAGACCTGTTGAGATTAAGGGAGCTAGCATCTTTAGTAAGTGATCCAGTTGATTTTCAAGCTCATCATGGGAAGTTGCTCAGAATTCTTAGAGTAGATGTTGAGGAAGGATGCCTAGAGACCCTGGTTCAGTTCTATGACCCGCTCTACCATTGCTTCACATTTCCCGATTACCAGCTTGTCCCCACACTTGAAGAGTACTCCTACCTAGTAGGTTTACCTGTGCCAGACAAGATACCTTTCCATGGTTTTGAGCCTACCCCTAAACCCTCCGACATCGCAGCCGCCCTCCATCTTAAAACCTCCATCATCCAAGCAAACCTTACCTCTAAAGGAGGCCTCCAAGGTCTTCCCACCCACTTCCTCTACCAACAAGCCTCCATATTTGCTGAAGCAGCTAGTATACTTGCCTTCCATTCTATCCTAGCCCTCCTTATATATGGCCTTTTATTCTTCCCAAATGTTGACAACTTCATCGATATCAATGCCATTAAAATCTTTCTTACAAAGAACCCCGTACCCACTCTACTCGCCGATACCTACCATTCTATCCATGACCGTACCCAGGCTGGCCGGGGAACCATTTCTTGTTGTGCACCTTTACTCTATCAATGGTTTACCTTCCACTTACCTCAATCCCGTGCCTTCAAGACCAATGATGACAAGCTTTCCTGGCCTCGCCGAATCATGACTCTTGACCCATCTGACATTGTTTGGTACCAAGCAGCTAGTGATGTTGGAGAGATTATTGTGAGTTGTGGTGAATATCCCAACGTACCTCTTTTGGGTATGCGTGGCGGAATTAGCTACAACCCACTTCTCGCTCGACGACAATTTGGGTACCCGATAAAGACAAAACCAAACAACCTTGCCTTGACTAATGAATTCTATCTTAACCATGGAGATCACTCGAACAAAAGGGAAAGATTCGCACAAGCTTGGAGCGCTATCCGCAGACTCAACAGAAGTCAGTTGGGAAAGAAATCAGACTATGTGCACGAATCTTATACCCAGTGGGTTATTGATAGGACCAAGAGCTTTGGCCTACCCTACCGCTTACCTAGATACCTATCGTCCACCATCCCACCATCATCCTTGCCTATCCCCTTTGATACTAAGGAAGAGTTTCATGAACAATTAACCAAAGAAAGGCAAGAAAAAGAAACTTGGAAGAGGAGATGCCAGGAGCTAGAGCAAGAGAATGAGACTTTGAAGGGAAGATAGCCCAACAGAGCCGTGAGCTTTTTATCCAGAACCAGAGGATGATTGAGAAGGACGACTTGCTTCGTCGGAAAGACGTTTTGCTCCACCAAGATGCTAGAAGGAAGAGGAGTTTATGGACTTGTTCTCCCGTGCACATTCAGATTCCGAGGACCCATCTACTCCGGGAGTTTGAGTCTGAAGTTCTTAGGACCTTATGTTTAGATTTTAGCTCCCGAAATCTCTTGACTTGTAAAAAAAAAAAAAAAAAAAAAAAAAAAAAAAAAAAATTTGTAATATTCCAATGCTTAAGTGAAGTGTTTCAGTTTATGATGTTTACAATTTCTCTAACAAGTTCTTCGATAATAATTTGTTCCCTTTCTTTTTGCATAAGCATAAGCATGCATCATGTTGCATTCATGGTTTCTAAATCGAGTCTCACACTGTGTTCACTACTTCAAAAGGGGGAGTCAATCAACCGCCGCCCAAGGAAAGTGGCCCGACGAATTCTCCACAAACCAACTCGCATTTACAACACCAGGGCCAATCGGAAGAGGATGGATATAGTTGAACAAGAAAATCAGAGTCTCAGGGAGGAGGTTGCCACTTTACGAGAGGGAATGGATAGGTTGACGACCATGATGAGTGCACTCCTGTCAGCCCAGAACTCTCAAGCTGCCGCCGCTGCTGTAGAGCAGCCTTGGTGAGCACAACCCCGCTATCTACGGTGACTTCTCCACCCCTCTTTTTGCCTCCAGGTTGTACATGGGGAATGCCACCTCCAGTCTGTGGAAGCCCCAGCCCGCTGTATCTGAAGTTCCACCGCCTTTTGCTCAGCAGTCAGCACCGGTTCCGCAACCCAGTACCTCTTTCCCTCAAGCTGCAATGACTTATTCAGCTCCACTGATTCACACTATTCAACAAGAGGTTGAACCAATTTTCCAAGCTGAAAATGTTGTAGCCTTCGACAAGATGGAAGAACTCCAAGAAAGATTTGATGGTATGCAAAGGGAAGTCGAAGCCCTCCGAGGAAGAGATCTGTTCGGGAAGGACGCCTGTGAATTATGCTTGGTCCCAAATGTTACTATCCCTCACAAGTTCAAGGTGCCAGACTTCGAGAAGTATAAAGGGAACTCTTGTCCCCGCAGTCACTTGGTGATGTACGCGCGGAAAATGTCCATGTATACTGACAATCATAAGCTGCTTATTCATTTCTTTCAGGACAGCCTAACTGGGGCCGCTCTGAAGTGGTATATGAATTTGGACAGTGCGAGCATTCGTACTTTCAATGACCTGGGTGAAGCGTTCATCCGGCAGTATAAGTACAATTTGGACATGGCCCCAGATCGTGATCAGCTCCGTGCGATGACACAAAAAGAGAAGGAAACGTTCAAGGAGTATGCCCAACGTTGGAGGGAAGTGGCTGCCCAGATTGTCCCGCCGTTGGAAGAAAGGGAAATGACCAAAATATTTCTGAAGACCCTGAGCCAGTTTTATTACGAGAAAATGGTTGCAAGTGCACCAACAGACTTCACCGAAATGGTCAACATGGGGTGCGATTAGAGGAAGGTGTCCGAGAGGGACGTTTGACTGGGAAAGTCCCTGCTGCAAGCAATGCCAAGAAGTTTGGAGGCCACTTTGCGAAGAAGAAAGATCAAGAGGTGGGATGGTAGCTCATGGTAAGCCTCAGCAGAATTTCACCCCATATCGTCAGGTTGCGAATGTCGCATCCGCTATCCCAAACCCATCATATCACCAACAAAGGCCACATTACCCCTACCCATACCCTCCACCATACCCTCCACAACAATACCCTCCACAACAATACCCTCCACAACAATACCCTCCACAGCAATACCATCAGCCACAATACCCTCAAAAACAACAAAATCGCCCGCAACCCCCCAACAACCATATCACTCACAAAACCGCCAGAAAACAACCTTTGATCCAATCCCGATGAAATATGCTGACTTACTCCCCGCCCTGCTCGCCAAAAACCTTGTCCAGGTCAGAACACCCCCTCGTACACCAGATGTTTTACCTCCCTGGTTTCGTCATGATTTAACCTGCGCTTTCCACCAAGGGGCCCCAGGTCATGACGTTGAAAACTGCTATGTCCTGAAGAATGAAGTGCAAAAACTAGTCCGGGCCAACTTGCTATCCTTTAAAGATCAGAATCCCAATGTTCAGGCGAACCCTCTACCGAACCATGGGCCTGCTGTTAACATGATACAAGATTGTGATGAAGACGGTGTCATCCTGAACGTCCAGCACGTTCGAACTCCCCTGGTCCCAATACATATCAAGATGTGCGAGGCAGCTCTGTTTGACCATGATCATGCAGCGTGTGAAATATGTCCGGTGAATGTAAAAGGATGCCCGAAGGTACAAGAGGACGTACAAGGGCTGATAGACAGCAGAGAACTTATCATCACGAGGAAGGACAAAGAAGTGTGCGTCATCACCCCGAGTTTCAGCGGTTGGAAATAAGCTATAACAGTGGGGAATCAACTACTACTCCACTGGTGATTAGCTTGCCAGGACCTATGCCGTATGCTTCTCTAAAAGCGGTCCCTTACAAGTATAGTGCCACGATGTTGGAAGGTGGGCAGGAGGTGCCTTTGCCCTCTCTAACTCCTGCGATTTCTGTGGACAACGTTGCTAATGACGGTAAAGTTCTGAGGAATGGACGTGTTATCCCCACATTGTTTGCAAAGAAAGTGAATGATCCGGCAGTTAAACAGGTGACAGTGAACGGCCCCGGTACAAGGAAGGAAGTAGGCCAATCCAATGGGACTAGTAAGAATTCTGATCATGACGAAATTCTGAAACTGATCCAGAAGAGTGAGTATAAAGTAGTAGACCAGCTGCTGCAAACTCCCTCTAAGATATCCATTTTGTCTCTGCTATTGAACTCAGAAGCACACCGTGAGGCTCTAATGAAGGTGTTGGACCAAGCTTTTGTGGAGAGGGACGTGACTGTTAATCAATTGGACAGTATAGTAGGAAACATTACTGCCTGCAATAATTTAAGTTTTAGTGATGAAGAACTTCCTGAGGAGGGGAGGAACCACAATCTGGCGTTACATATATCGGTGAACTGCAAGTCAGATGCTCTGTCGAATGTACTTGTGGACACTGGTTCCTCATTGAATGTAATGGCCAAATCCACATTAGATCAACTTTCCTACCGGGGGCCTCCCATGAGAAGAAGCGGGGTGGTTGTCAAAGCGTTTGATGGATCAAGAAAGTCTGTTATCGGGGAGGTTGATTTGCCCATTACAATTGGGCCGTTTGTTTTCCAAATTACATTCCAGGTGATGGATATCCAAGCCGCATACAGTTGCCTTTTGGGTAGGCCATGGATCCATGAGCTGGGGCCGTGACATCCACCTTGCATCAAAAGCTGAAGTTTGTCAGAAATGGGAAATTGATCACTGTGAGTGGAGAGGAAGCCTTGTTGGTTAGTCATTTGTCAGCTTTTTCCTTTATTGGTGCTGATGAAACAGAAGGAACCTCTTTCCAAGGCCTGACTTTAGAGGGTAAAAAGCCAGAGAAAAATGAAGTATCTTTTGCTACTTGGAAGAGCGCACAGAAAGTGGTGCAGGAAGGAACAGGTGTAGGATGGGGAAAAGTTGTGCAGTTGCTGGAGAGTAAAAACCGTGAAGGACTGGGATTTGCTTCTTCTGCAGGATCCGCAACGAACAGTGTTGGATCAAGCTCCATTACTAGCACCTTTTGTAGCGCCGGGTTCATCAACAACTCGCCAGAAGCCAATGCTGTCTTGGAAGATGCTCCTGAAGAGATAGTGCTTGCATTTGTCACACCTGGAAAACTTGTTCGCAACTGGGACGCGGTTGACATCCCTTCAGTGTTCATGCATCAAAGTAATGTGTCTTTGTTTTTCTGTTTGTTTGTTTTTCAAAAAAGATCCTTTCGTCTTGCCCAGGACGAAAGCGCAATTATGTAGGGCTGTTTTGTTTCAAGCACTACTCTTATTAATGGAAAATGTGGTTTATCCCGATATCTATGCTTATTGCTCTTTCTGGAAAATGGTAACACAAAAAACCCAAAATATTTTATTTTTGTTTTCTGATTTCAATTAATTATAAAAAGTCCGCATTGTTCACTCATTTTCTAAAATCAATCATCAATCATATGCAGACTAGGCATTTATGAGCCCGTTGAACATAATAACCCTGCACTCTCTCCCAACTACGAATCTCCTGTCTACGAGGCTGAAGAGGAGGAGGATGATGAAATCCCGAGGAACTTGCTCGGTTATTGGAATATGAAAAGAAAACCATTCGGCCTCATGAGGAGGTAGTAGAGGTGATTAACTTGGGAACCAAGGAAGATAAGAAGGAAGTCAAGATTGGGGCATCGCTTGAGGCAACTGTCAAACGAAGGGTGATTGAATTACTCAAAGAATATGCCGATGTGTTCGCATGGTCGTACCAGGATATGCCCGGCTTGGATCCCCGTATTGTGGAGCACCGTTTGCCTTTGAAGCCCGAATGCCCACCGGTCAACAGAAACTGAGAAGAACTCGCCCTGACATGGCTCTCAAGATCAAAGAGGAAGTACAGAAGCAGATCGATGCAGGTTTTCTTGTCACATCAGAGTATCCTCAATGGTTAGCCAACATAGTGCCTGTTCCAAAGAGGGACGGCAAGGTCAGGATGTGCGTTGACTACCGGATTTGAACAAGGCTAGTCCGAAAGATGACTTTCCTCTACCTCACATCGATGTATTGGTTGACAGCGCTGCAAAGTCCAAGGTCTTCTCCTTCATGGACGGTTTCTCTGGGTACAATCAGATCAAGATGGCAGTTGAAGATAGAGAAAAGACATCTTTCATCACGCCTTGGGGCACCTTTTGTTACAGGGTAATGCCTTTTGGGTTGATAAATGCAGGTGCCACTTACCAAAGAGGCATGACCACTCTCTTTCATGACATGATGCACAAAGAGATAGAAGTGTACGTGGATGATATGATTGTCAAGTCAGGCACTGAAGAAGAACATGTCGAGTACTTGCTGAAGATGTTTCAACGGCTGAGAAAGTACCAACTTCGACTGAATCCCAACAAATGTACCTTTGGTGTTAGATCTGGAAAACTCTTAGGTTTCATTGTCAGTCAGAAAGGTATTGAAGTAGATCCTGACAAGGTCAGGCCATTAGAGAAATGCCGGTTCCACAAACAGAGAAACAAGTGAGAGGTTTTCTTGGGCGTCTAAATTACATTTCTCGTTTCATCTCGCACATGACAGCCACGTGCGGACCTATATTCAAGTTGCTTCGAAAAGATCAAGGGGTTGTTTGGACCGAAGATTGTCAAAAGGCTTTTGATAGTATCAAGAATTATCTGCTAGAACCTCCAATTCTTATACCTCCAGTTGAAGGAAGGCCTCTGATTATGTACTTGACTGTGTTAGAAGATTCTATGGGCTGTGTGCTCGGACAACAGATGAGACCGGAAGGAAAGAACATGCCATCTACTACTTGAGCAAGAAGTTTACAGATTGTGAGTCCAGGTACTCCCTACTTGAGAAAACTTGTTGTGCACTAGCCTGGGCTGCCAAGCGTCTTCGTCACTACATGATTAACCACACCACCTGGCTAATATCCAAAATGGACCCGATCAAGTATATCTTTGAGAAACCCGCTCTGACAGGAAGAATTGCTCGTTGGCAGATGTTGTTATCCGAGTATGATATCGAATACCGCACCCGGAAAGCAATTAAGGGAAGTGTTCTTGCTGATCATTTGGCTCACCAACCAATTGAGGACTATCAACCCATCAAGTTTGACTTTCCTGATGAAGAGATTATGCACTTGAAGATGAAGGATTGTGATGAACCATTGCTTGGAGAAGGTCCAGATCCCGAGTCTAGATGGGGTTTGATTTTTGATGGAGCCGTGAATGTCTTTGGCAATGGAATTGGGGCAGTTATTATCACTCCTGAAGGTAATCATCTCCCTTTCGCTGCAAGGTTACAGTTCGATTGCACCAACAATGTGGCAGAGTATGAAGCATGTATCCTGGGCATTGAAAAAGCCATTGACTTGAAAATCAAGAACCTTGACATTTACGGGGATTCAGCTCTCGTAATCAACCAAATCAAAGGAGAATGGGAAACTCGCCACCCCGGCTTGATTCCATACAAAGATTATGCGAAGCATTTGCTAACCTTCTTCAACAAAGTGGAGCTTCACCACATCCCTCGTGATGAGAACCAGATGGCAGATGCGTTAGCAACTTTATCCTCCATGTACGAAGTGAGTCACCGGAACAATTTGCCAACAATCAGAATTCAGCGCCTCGAGAGGCCCGCCACGTGTTTGCAGTCGAAAGGTTGTTGATGATAAGCCCTGGTTCCATGATATCAAGTGTTTCCTTCAAAGCCAGGAATATCCACCCGAGTATCCAACAAAGACAGGAGAACTTTGAGAAGATTGTCTGGTAATTTCTTCCTAAATGGGGATGTTTTGTACAAAAGAAACTTTGACATGGTACTACTCAGGTGTGTAGATAAGCAAGAAGCAGAATTTTTGATGCATGAGATACATGAAGGCTCCTTTGGTACTCACTCCAATGGACATGCAATGGCAAGGAAGTTGTTGAGAGCAGGTTACTACTGGATGTCGATGGAGACAGATTGTTGCAAACACGCAAGGAAATGCCACAAATGCCAGATTTATGCTGACAGAATTCATGTACCACCAACTACACTTAATGTTCTTTCTTCTCCGTGGCCCTTCTCTATGTGGGCATCGATATGATTGGTAGAATCGAACCGAAGCTTCAAACGGGCATCGTTTCATTCTAGTGGCTATTGATTACTTCACCAAGTGGGTTGAAGCAGCATCTTATGCAAATGTGACTAAGCAAGTTGTGGTCCGCTTTATCAAGAATCAGATCATCTGCCGTTATGGTGTGCCCAACAGAATCATTACAGATAATGGAACGAACTTGAATAACAAGATGATGAAAGATTTGTGTGAAGAGTTCAAGATTGAGCATCACAATTCTTCTCCTTACAGACCTCAGATGAATGGCGCAGTTGAAGCTGCAAACAAGAATATCAAGAAGATAGTGCAAAAGATGGTGGTCACATACAAAGACTGGCATGAGATGTTACCGTATGCTTTGCATGGGTATCGTACTTCAGTGCGTACTTCAACAGGGGCAACCCCCTTCTCTTTGGTGTATGGTATGGAAGCAGTACTCCCTGTGGAGGTTGAGATTCCATCAATGAGAGTTCTAATGGAGGCCCAGTTATCAGAAGCTGAATGGTGCCAAAGCAGATATGATCAGTTGAATCTAATTGAAGAAAAACGCATGAAGGCCTTGTGCCACGGACAACTTTATCAACAGAGGATGAAGCAGCTTTCGACAAGAAGGTTCGTCCTCGTGTGTTTCAAGAAGGAGATCTTGTTCTCAAGAAGGTTTTATCTTTCCAACCCGACTCTAGGGCAAGTGGACGCCTAATTACGAAGGCCCATATGTCGTCAAGAGAACTTTCTCTGGTGGTGCACTGACTCTTACGACTATGGATGGGGATGAGCTCCCTCGTCCCGTGAATGCGGATGCAGTCAAGAAATACTTTGTCTAAAAATAAAAGAACAGCTCGGTAAGTCGAAAACCCGAAAGGGCGGCTTAGGCAAAAATGAGCGTCTCGGTGGGTCGAAAACCCGAAAGGGCGGCCCAGGCAAAAATTAGAGACATCAAACAGAAAAATAATTAGCCTGATAGGTCGAAAACCCGAAAGGGCGATCTATGCAAAAGTTAAGGACAAAAGACAAAGTAACTGCATCGAGATGATCTTTGTTCATTTGGGGCACAATGGAATGTCAGGAGACCTGAATCTGAAGCATCCAAACAGTGGAATTCAAGGTTGTCAGAGGGAACAACGGTTATTGTGTTCAATGAACCTTCGATTTATATTTACCATTTTCCAAACTTTGTAAGATCAGTGGAACCATGCCATTGGCAGGTCACCACTCTTTCAAATAAATTTGAGCCTGTTGCCTTTCATTTGGAATTCTCATTTATACAGCTTATAAAACTTTTCCTTTTTTATGGTAGCATTTGAAACAAAATATTTCTCAAAATCATAAATTTTCTTTCATGTCTTTTTTGAAAAAGCACAGACAACAAAACACTTTTTCTTTGAACTCGTGAATAGATGAAGGGTGTGTCAACAGCTACCATGAGAATGGGTAAACCTTGCAGGTTGCACATGGTCAATTGCTTTTTTTCAAACAAAAAAAAAAAAAAAAAACAAAAAAAAAACAAAAAAAAAAAAAAAAAAATTGATATATACATATATATATATATATATATA